>NC_133527.1:47794420-47811920 GCF_048544455.1 Silene latifolia
AGATAATAAATTTGAAAAAAAAATCACCAATTTGACTTCCCCGAGCGGGTTGGCGACTGCTCGTGAGACGGACGCGGATATCGAAACTTGGCTTTATGCTGGGAAAAGGCTAGAGACGAGGTGCAATATAATGAAATTTGTGGAGGAAAGGGCATGGGCTACCATCGCTCAAAGACGAACACGCATCTCCGGATCCCATCAGTAACTCCGCAAGCTAAGCTGCAAGGTCAGCGAGAGTAGTACTGTGGACGCGGTGGGACCTCCCTCAGAAGGCCCCTGTCGTCACCCCCTTCTTTCTTCTTTTTTCGTTTTTTCAACGCTATTTTAGCCTTAAATTTTCTTTTGGTTTAATGAGTTAAACGCTGTGAGATCACGCTTCGTAGATAATAAATTTGAAAAAAAACTCACTCTCTAACTCCGATCTCTCCGAGCAGTGTTAATGCACTCGTCTGAGAGACCGATTTTATAACAAAACTTGGTTTACGCGGAAAAAGGCTAGAGATGAGGGGAACATAACGAACGCTAGGAGGAAAGTGTAATGGAAAGCACTCATACTCAGAGTACTCAATGCACCGGATCCCATCAGTAATCTCGCAGCTTACGCAGCCTGCCGGGCCAGCTGAGAGTAGTACTAGGATGGGTGACTCTCCTCGCTGGCGCCCCAAGCTGTCACACCTTCTTTTTCTTTTTTTTTCGTTTTTTTCACGTTATTTTAGCCTAAATTTTCTCTTGGTTTGCTGAGTTAAATGATAGGCGATCTCGTCAGAGATAATAAATTTGGAAAAAATCCGCCCCAATCGACTCTCCGGAGTGAAGTTAATGTAATTGCCTTAGGATGGATTTTGATATCAAACTTGGTTTATGTTGAAAAAGGCTAGATGGAGGTTATAATGAAATTCCTGAGGAAAGGTATGGTGCGATCATAATAAAGACTAATGCACCGATCCCACTGCAACCTCGGGCAGCTTGCTTCGCATGAAGAGAGTAGCATTAGGATGGGTGACTTCCCGAAGGCCTCACTGCACTCCTTTTTTCTTTTTTCGCTTTTTTCTACGTTATTTTAGCCTGAATTTTCTGGTTTAATGAGTTAAACGCGAGATCTCGACGAGATAATAATCTGAAAAACTACCTAACCTGACCCGAGCAAGTTAATGCACTCGCCTTTAGACGCGGATTTGATATCAAAACTTGGCTTATGTTGAAAAAAAGGCTAGAGATGAGGTAATATAATGAAATTGGTGAGGAAAGTGTATGGTGCGATCATACTAAAGACTAATGCACCGGATCCCACGTAATCTGCAGCGAAGCGTGGTTGGGCGAGTGAGTAGTACTAGGGATGGCAGGACTCTCCTGAAGGCCTTGACAGTTGCACCCTTTTCTTTTTCGCTTTTTTCACGGTATTTTAGCCTTCAAATGAAGTCTTTGGTTTAATGAGTTAAACGCCAGATCTCGCCGAGATAATAAATTTGAAAAAATCCGCCTAATCGGATCTCCGAGCAAGTTAGCCACTGGTTTTTGAGACGGACGATATTGAAAACATGTTTTATGTTGAAAAAAGGCCAGAGATGAGGGCTGAGTAACGAATTTGTGAGGAAAGTGTATGGGTGCCATCATACCAGCACTAATGCACTGGATTCCATCGTAACCCGGCACTGGTCGTGTTTAAGTAGAGTAGTACTAGGATGGGTGACTTCCGGGAAGGGCCCTTTGCTGTACCCTTTTTTCTTTTTTTTTTTCTGCTTTTTCACGTTATTTTAGGCCTAAATTTTTATTTAATGAGTTAAACGGGGACTCTGAGATAATAAATCTGAAAAATCCGCCCCAATCGGACTCTCCGGGAGCAAGTTGATGTACCTGCCCTAGAGATTTGACGGGATATTGAAAACTTGGTTTATGTTGAAAAGGCTAGAGATGAGGTGAATATAATGAAATTTCAGAGGAAAGTGAAGGGTGCGACTACTGCACTAACGACCGATCCTACTGGGACCCAGCAGCTAAGCCGCTACGAAGCTGGCAGAGTAGTACTACAGATGCTCAAGACTCTCCTGGGCAGGCCTCGAGTTGCACCCTTTTTCTTTTTTTCGTTTTTTCACTGTCATTTTAGCCTCTAAATTATCTTGGTTTAATGAGTTAAATCGCGAGATCTCTTGTCTGTAGACAATAAATGTGAAAAAAATCCCGCCCAATCGGACTCCTCCGCAGCAAGTTGACTACCGCTCGGGAGACGTGATTTTGGATATCGGTAAAACTTGTCTAGTGTTGAAAAAAAGGCTAGAGATGTAGGTAATATAATGAAATTTGTGGAGGAAAGTGTATGTAAGCATCATATCAAAGATTAATGCACCGGATCTCACTGCACTCCGCAATGTCAAAGGTTTCGCTTAGGAAAGAGTACTAGGATGGTGACTCCTAAAACCCTGCCGCACTCTTTTTTCTTTTTCGCTTTTCACGTTATTTTAGCCTAAATTCTCTTGGTTTAATGAGAGTTAAAATCGTAGAGATCTGCAGCTGTAGAGGTTAAATTTGAAAAACCCGCCTAACTACCTCCGGAGCAAGTTACGACTCTGCCTCGTGAGACGGATTGGATATCAAACTTGGTTTATGTTGAAAAAGGCCAGAGATGAGGTAATAATGAAATTTGTGGAGGAAAGTATGGAAAGGATTACACTGAAGACTAATGCCTGGATCTCATCAGACCTGATACTACAAGTTGGGCGAGAGTAGTACTAGGATGGGTGACTCCTGGCCTTCCTTAAGCTACACCCCTTTTTTTTTTGTTTTTCAACATGTATTTTAGTCGCCTAAATTTCTTGGTTTAATGAGTTAAACGCGATCACGCCTCGAGATAATAAACTTGAAAAAATCCGCCCCAACCTGGACACCGGAGTGTTACACTGCCTCTGAGATTTGGATGATATTGAAAACTTGGTTTATGTTGAAAAAGGCTAGAGGATGAGGTAAGAGGCCTTAAATTATGAGGAAAGTGTGTATGGTATGACTACATATCAAGATTTAATGCACCGATCTCACTGTAACCTGCAATGCGGCTTGGGCGAGAGTGAAATGAGATGGGTGGACTGGAAGGCTTCGTGTTGCACCCTTTTCTTTTTTCAGCTTTTTCACGTTATTTTAGCTCAAATTTTCTTGGTTTAATGGAGTTAAATGCGAGATCTCGCTTTAGATAATAAATTTGAAAAAAATCCGCCCCAATTCTGGACCCGAGTAAGCATGTACTGCTCGAGACGGATGGATACGAAACTTGGGTTTATGTTGAAAAAGGCTGAGATGAGGTAATATAATGAAATTTGTGGAGGAAAGTGTATGGGTGCGATCATGGTCAAAGATTAATACGCACCGGATCCCACTGCACTCCGCAGCTTAAGCGCACAAGTAGAGTAGTATTTTAGGATGGGTGACTTCCTGAAGGCTCTTCGTGTCACACTTTTTCTTTTTTCGTTTTTTCACGTTATTTTACTTAAATTTCTTATTTAATGAGTTAACGCGAGATCTTCGCTGTAGATAAGCAACTGAAAAATCCGCCCAACCTGGACGGATGCTGGCGACTGCCTGAGACGGTGGACGGATATTGAAAACTTGGTTTATGTTGAAAAAGGCTAGAGGACGATGTAATATAGCTGAAACGCCGTGGAGGAAAGTGTATGGGTGCATCATAATTAGCACTAATGCAATCGATCCCACTGTAACTCCTGGCCATGCTGGCTAGGGAGTAGTAATAGGATGGGTGACTTCCAAAGGCCCCTTGTCATGACTCCCTTTTTCTTTTTCTGCTCTTTTCACGTTATTTTAGCTTCAATTTCTTGGTTTACTGATAACTGTGAGATCTCACGAGATAATAAATTTGAATAAAAATCCACTTCAATCTGACCGGAGCAAGCTACGCACTGCCTCGAGACGTGGATTTTGATATCAGTCCAGTTTATGTTGAAAAAGGCTAGAGATGAGGTAATATAATGAAAATTTGTGAGGAAAGTGTGGCGCATCATACAAAGACTAATGCACCGGATTCCACTGTAATTCGCATACCAAGCGTGTTTGAAGTGCAGAGGTACTAGGATGGGTGACTTCCTGAAGGCCTCTGTCACACTTCTTTTTTCTTTTTTCGTTTTTTCACGTTATTTTAGCCTAAATTTTCTTGGTTTAATGAGTTAAACGCGAGATCAGCGAGATAATAAATTTGAAAAAATCCGCCCCAAATCGGACTCTCCATGAGCAAGTTACGACCGCTCGGAGACGGATGATAGCTGAAAACTCTGGTTTATGTTGAAAAAGGCCAGAGATGAGGTAATATAATGAAATTTGTGAGGAAAGTGTATGGGCGCGGGACCATACCAGCACTAATGCACTGATCCCCACCAGAACTCAGCTTAAGCGTTGCTTGGGCAGAGTAGTACTAGGATGGGTGACTCGGGAAGGCCCTCCTGTCAGACTCCTTTTCTTTTTCGTTTTTCATGCTATTTTAGCCTAAATTTTCTTGGTTTAATGAGTTAAACGTATGTAGATCCTGTCGAGAGATAATAAATTTGAAAAATCTGGCCCCAACGGACTCTCTCCGGGAGTGTTACGACCGTTCGAGACGACGGATATTGAAAACTGGTTTATGTTGAAAAAGGCTAGAGATGAGGTAATTGCAATGAAATTTGTGAGGAAAGTGTATGGGTGCGATCATACCAGCACTAATGCACCGATCCCACCGAACCCGCAGTTAAGCTGGGCACATGCGAGAGTAGTACTTAGGATGGGTGACTCGAAGGCCTCGTGTCACACCCCCTTTTTTCTTTTTTTTGCGTTTTTCACGTTATTTTAGCCTAAATTTCTTGGTTTAATGAGTTAAACGCGAGATCTCGCCTTAGAGATAATAAATTTGAAAAAAATCCGCCCCATCGGACTTCTCCGGAGCAAGTTACGACCGTTCGGAGACGGACGGATATTGAAAACTTGTTTTATGTTGAAAAAGGCTAGAGATGAGGTAATATAATGAAATTTGTGAGGAAAGTGTATGGTGCGATCATACCAGCACTAATGCACCGATCCCCACTGAACTCCACATGGCTGCTTAAGTAGAGTAGTACTTAGGATGGGTGACCTCCCAAGGCCTCCATGTCAACTTTTTTCTTTTTTCTGCTTTTTTCACATTGCTATTTGCCTCCAAATTTTTGGGTTTTAATGAGTTAAACGCCAGATCCGTCGAGATAATAAATTTGAAAAAAATCCGTCCAATCGTACCTCCGGGGAGCGTTACGACTGTTCGAGACGATTTGACGGGATATTGAAAACTTGGTTTATGTTTGAAAAAGGCTAGAGATGATGTAATATAATGAAATTTGAGAGGAAAGTGTATGGTGCAATCATACCACACTAATGCACCGGATCCCATCGTAACCCCGCAAATTTGAATGTAGAGTAGATTAGGATGGGTGACTCTCCTGGAAGGCCTCGTGTCGCACCCTTTTTTTCTTTTTTTCGCTTTTTTCACGTTATTTTAGCTTCAAATCTTTCTGGTTTAATGAGTTAAACGCTGTAGATCTCACTTAGATAATGAATTTGAGCGAATCCGCCCTAACTCCGACTCCGACGAGCGTCACGCCGGCCTGGAGACGTGACTGGATATCGAAACTTGGCTCATGTTGAAAAAGCAGAGATGAGGTAGGATATGAATAAATTTGGTGAGGAAAGTGATGGTGCGACTACTTCAAAGACTCACGCACCGATCCCACCGGGACCTCAGCTTTGGCTGCATGTTTGGGCGAGAGGATACTAGGATGCGATCGAAGGCCTCCTGTCGCACTGTCTTTTCCTTTTTTTGCTTTTTCATGTTGCTTATGCTAAATTTTCTTTAGTTCAATGAGTTAAACGCAGATCTCGGCCTTAGATAACAAATTTGAAAATCACTCCAACCGGACTCCTCCGGAGTGTAAGACACTGGCTCGGAGACGTGATGTTATGGCGGTGAAATCGAGTTTATGTTGAAACTAGGCCAGAGATGAGGTAATATAATGAAAATTTAGAGGAAAAGCGGTATGGAGTGAATCATACTTATGCACTAATGCACCGATCCCATCAGACCCTGCAGTGGCTTGGCTTCAAAGCAGAGTAGTGACTGAGTGACAGGACTTCTCGCTGCCCCTCGTCGCTGTACACCTTTTTTCTTTTTTCGTTTTTCTCACGTTATTTTAGCTCTAAATCTTTCTTGTTTAATGAGTTAAATGCAGAGATCTCGCTTAGATAATAAATTGAAAATCCACTTCAATCGGATTCTCCGGAGTGTTACTGCAACTGCTTCTGGAGACGGACGTGATATATGAAAACTTGTTTTTGAAAAAAGGCTGTTGAGATGAGGAATATAATGAAATTTGTGAGGAAAGCATGGTAAAAGATCATACCAACATTCACTGCACGGATCCCATCGTGAACTCCGCACACCAAGCGTGCTTAAGTAGAGTAGTATCAGGGATGGGTGACTCTCCGGAAGGTCTCCCGTGTTTGCACTCCTTTTCTTTTCTTTTTTTTTTCGTTTTTTCATGTTATTTTAGCTCAAATTTTCTCGGGGTTTAATGAGTTAAACGCGAGATCTCACGATAATAAATTTGAAAAAATCCACCCAATCGACTCTCCGTGATGAAGCGCTACCTGCCTTGGAGACGCAGACTTTATATCAAAACTTGGTTTGCGTTGAAAAAGGCTAGAGAGGAGGTAATATAATGAAATTTGTGGAGTATGTTTAAGTGGGTGTTATCATACTAAAGATTAATGCACCGATCCCACTGCACTCCGTGCCGAAGCGTGCTTGGGCGAGTAGTACTAGGATGGTGACTGTGGGCTGGGCTCCCGTGTTGCACTCCCTTTCTTTTTTCTTTTTCTGTTCTTTTTTCACAAGTTATTTTAGCCTAAATTCTTCTGGTTTAATGAGTTAACGCCAGAGATCTCGCTTTAGATAATAAATTGAAAATCATCAATCGATCTCCGAGCAAGTTACGCACTGCCTGAGACGGATTGATAATGAAAATCGTTTATGTTGAAAAAGGCTGGTAGATGAGGTAATATAATGAAATTTGGTGAGAAAGGCGGGTGCGATCGCTACTAAAGACTAATGCACCGGATCCCACTTAACTCGCAGCTGGCTGCTTAAGTAGAGTAGTACTAGGATGGGCACTCTGGCTGGGCCTCGTGTCAGACTCCTTTTTCTTTTTCTGCTTCTTTCGTTATTTTAGCTCAAATTCTCTTGGTTTCAATGAGTTAAACTGTAGAGATCTCGCTTCGAGACACAACGAAAAAAAATCCACTTCAATCTGGGACTCCTCCGGAGTTAAATACGATCATTTTGAGACGTGGATTGGATATTGAAAATCAGTTTATGTTGAAAAAGGCTAGAGATGAGGTAATATAATGAAATTGGGAGGAAAGTGTATAAAAGCATCATACTATTGACGCACCGGATCCCATCGTAACTCCGCAGCTACGTGCTTGGCGAGAGAACAGGATGGTGACCTCCCGGGAAGGCCTCGTGGTCGACCCTTCTTTTTCTTTTTCGCTTTTTTCAATGCTATTTTAGCCTATAAATTTTCAATAATGAGTTAAACGCGAGATCTCGCTTTGAGATACAAATTTGAAAAATCCGCCTAACTGATTTATGTTACGACTGCCTGAGACGTGACGATATTGAAAACTTGGTCGGTGTTGAAAAAGGCCAGAGATGAGGTAATATAATAAACTGTAGAGGAAAGTGTGAGAAGTGGTGCGACTACATTGAAGACTAATGCACCTGATCCCACTGTAACCCGCAGCTACGTGCTTGGGCGAGAGACCAGGATGGGTGATTCTCCGGGAAGGCCTGTTGCACTCCCTTTTTTCTTTTTTTTTTTTTTTCACGGCGTTATTTTAGCCTAAATTATATCTTGGTTTAATGAGTTAAACGTAGATCTTCGCCATCCGAGATAATAATGAAAAAATCCGCCCCTAACTTGACCTGGGATAGTTACTACTGCTCGGAGACGCTGGGACTGGATATTGAAACTTGTTTTATGTTGAAAAAAGGCTAGAGATGAGGTAATATAATGAAATTTTGTGAGGAAAGTGTAGGGTGGTGACTTCATACCGCACTAATGCACGGATCCCCATCAACTCCGCAGCTAAGCGTGCTTGGGCGAGAGTAGTACTAGGATGGGTGACCTCCCGAAGGCCTGTCAGACCCCCTTTTTTTTCTTTTTTTCGTCTTTTTCACGCGTACTTTGCCTAAATTATATTAGCTTAATGAGTTAAACGCGTAGATCCTTGTGTAGAGATAATAAATTTGAAAACCGCCTAACCTGACTTCCTGGAGCGTTACTACCGAGACGCATTTGATATTGAAAACTTGGTTTATGTTGAAAAAGGCTAGAGATGAGGTGTAATATAATGAAATTTTGTGGAGGAAAGTGATATGGGTGCCGATCATACTGAAGACTAATGCAATCGGATCCCATCAGAACTCGCAGTTGTTTCAAAGGCTGTATGAGAGGATACTAGGATGGTGACTTCCGGGAAGGCCTTCGAAGTCACACTTTTTCTTTTTTTCGCTTTTTTCATTATTTTAGCCTAAATTTTCTGATTTAATGAGTTAAACGCGTAGATCTCGTCGAGATAATAAATTTAAAAAAAAATCCTGCCTTAACGGATTTCCGGAGTAAGACACTGCCTCGACGGATTGATATTGAACCGGGCTATGCTGGGAAAAAGGCTAGAGATGAGGTGAATATAATGAACCCAGAGGAAAGGCAAAGGGTGCGATCATACCACTAATGCACCGGATCCCACCGTAACTCCGCAGCTTGCGTGCTTGGGCAGAGTAGTATTTAGGATGGGTGACTGGGAAGGCTCATGTACACCTCTTTTTTCTTTTTTCGTTTTTTCATGTTATTTTAGCTTCAAATTTTCTTGTTTAATGAGTTAATTGAGATCTCACGTAGATAATAATTTGAAAAAAATCCGCCCAATCGACTCTCCGGAGTGTTACGACTGCCTTCGAGACGTGACGTGGATATTGAAAACTTGGTTTATGTTGAAAAAAGGCTAGAGATGAGGTAATATAATGAAATTTGTAGAGGAGAAAGTGTATGGTGCGATCATATCAAAGACTAATGCACTTGATCACTTTCGGGACCCGCACGGTTAAATATTTTGCCAGTAGAAGATTTAGGATGGCACCTCCGGGAAGGCCTCCCGGTGCACTCCCCTTTTTTCTTTTTTTCTGTTTTTACGTTATTTTGAAATGAATTTTCTTGGTTTAATGAGTTAACGAGATCACGTAGATAATAAATTTGAAAAAATCCACCCGGACTCACCGGAGCAAATTCTGACGAATCAAGACGTGGCGGATATTTTGAAAACTTGGTTTATGTTGAAAAAGGCTAGAGATGAGGTAATATAATGAAATTTGTGAGGAAAGTGTATGGAGTGCGATCATACCCGGCACTAATGCACGGATCCCATCGACTGCCTTGAGCAGCGTGCTTGAAGGCGAGAGTAGTCTTAGGATGGGTGACCTCCTGGAAGGCCTCTTGTACTCCCCTTTTTTCTCTATTTTTCGTTTTTTTCAAATTATTTTAGCCTAAAATTTTCTTGGTTTTAATGAGTTAAATGCGTAAGATCTCGTCGAGATAATAAATTTGAAAAAATCAGCCTAATCGGACTCTCCAGAGTGAAGTTACGACTGCTCAGACGTGGATTTTATATTGAAAACTTGGTTTATGTTGAAAAAAGGCTAGAGATGAGGTAATATAATGAAATTTGTGAGGAAAGTGTATGAAAGCGATCATACCAGCACTAATGCACGGATCCCATCGAACTCCAGATTAAAGCGTGCTTGGGTAGAGTAGTCTTAGGATGGTGACCTCCGGAAGGTCTTCTGCTTGCACTTTTTTCTTTTTTCGTTTTTTTCACGTTATTTTAGCCTAAAATTTTCTTGGTTTAATGAGTTAAATTAGATCTCATTTAGATAATAAATTTGAAAAAAATCCCACCCCCAATCGGACTCCTCCCAGGAGTTCTGACCAAGTTTCTGAGACGTGATGGGATATTTGAAAAACTTTTATGTTGAAAAAGGCTAGAGATGAGGGTAATATAATGAAATTTGTGAGGAAAGTGTATGGAGTATCATATCAAAGATTAATGCACCGGATCCTCGAACTGTGAATTAAGCGATGTGGTCGAAGTAGTGATTGGATAAGCCGACTCACTGGAAAGCCCCGTGTTGTACTCACTTTTTCTTTTTTTCGTTTTTTCATGCTATTTTAGCCTAAATTTTCTTGGTTTAATGAGGTTAAACGCGTAGATCTTAGTTTGTAGATAATAAATTTGAAAAAAATCACTCAATCGGACTCGGGAAGTTACAGGAAATTCGCCTTCTGAGACGTGACGATAATGAAAAACTTAGTTTATGTTGAAAAGGCTACAGATGAGTAATATAATGAAATTTGTGAGAAAGTGTATGGTGCGATCATAAAGACTAATGCACCGGATCCCACTTCGAACCCGTGCTTAAGCGGCACAAGAGTAGTGATTGGGATGGGTGACCTCCGGGAAAGCTCCTTGCACCCCTTTTTCTTTTTTTCGTTTTTTCACGTTATTTTAGCCTAAATTTTCTTGGTTTTAATGAGTTAAACTGCAGAGATCACGAGATAATAAATTTGAAAAATCCGCCTTTAATCGGACTCTCCGGAACAAGTTACGTACTCAGTTGAGATTGTGGGATATTGAAAACTTGGTTTATGTTGAAAAGAAAAAGGCTAGATGAGGTAATATAAATGAAATTCCAGGAGAGTGTATGGTGCCATCATACCAGCACTAATGCACGGATCATGTAACTCCATGTTCAGCTGAACAGAAGTAGTACTACAGGATGGGTGACCTCCGGAAGGCTCCTCGTGTTGCACTCCCTTTTTTCTTTTTTTCGTTTTTTCACGTTATTTTAGCCTAAATTTTCTTGGTTTATTGAGTTAAATCGTAGATCCTGCCAAATCGAGATAATAAATTTGAAAAAAAAATCCGCCTCCCAATCGGACTCTCCGGAGCAGAAGTTCTGCCACTGCTCGAGACGTGGCGGGATATCGAAACTTGGTTTATGTTGAAAAAAGGCTAGAGATGAGGTAATATAATGAAATTTGTGAGGAAAGTGTATGGGTCGACTATCCTAAGACTAATAGGATAAATTTGAACTCCATCATGATTAAAAAGCGTGCTTGGCGAGTAGTACTAGGATGGGTGACCTCCTGGGAAAACCCCTGTTGCACCCCCTTTTCTCTTTTCTTTCGTTTTCCACGTTATTCAGCCTAAGGCTTTTCTGGTTTAATGAGTTAAATTTGTAGATCCCCGCTTTAGATAATAAATTTGAAAAAATCCACCCCAATCGGACTCTCCGGAGTGCCATTCCACCGACGGCCTCGAGACGACGGGATATTGAAAACTTTTGGTTTATGTTAAAAAAGGCTACAGAATGAGGTAATATAATGAAATTTGTGGAGGAAAGGTAAGTGCGATCATACCAGCACTAATGCACTGGATCCCATCAGAACTCACTTATTAGCGTGCTTGGCGAGAGGAGTAATGCTAGGATGGGTGACCTCACCAGGAAGGCCTGTGTTGCACCCCCTTTTTTCTTTTCGTTTTTCACGTTATTTTAGCCCAAATTTTCTTGGTTTAATGAGTTAAATGCGAGATCTCGTCGAGATAATAAATTTGAAAAAAATCATCAACTGACTCTCCGGAGTAAGCGGCCATTCTGCCAGATTCGGAGGACGTGGATTTTGGATATTAAAACTTGTTTATGTTGAAAAAGGCTACAGATGAGTGTAATATAATGAAATTTGTGAGGAAAGTGTATGGGTGCGATCACTAGCACTAATACCGGATCCTACTCGAACCTCGTGCAGCTAAGCGTGCTTGGCGAGAGAGTAGTACTAGGATGGGTGACCTCCTCGAAGGCTCTAAGTGTTGCACCCCCTTTTTCTTTTTCGTTTTTTCACGTTATTTTAGCAAATTTTCTTGGTTTAATGATTAATGCAGATCGTCGATCTAGATAATAAATTTGAAAAAAATCCGCTGTCGGACTCTCAGGAGTGCAAATTCTGACAGATTGGAGAGATGTGAGATATTGAAAATTAGTTTATGTTGAAAAAGGCTAGAGATGAGGTAATATAATGAAATTTGTGAGGAAAGTTTGGAGTGCGATCATACCAGCACTATGCACTGATCCCCATCGAACTCCTTGATTAAAGCGTGCTTTGAGCGAGAGAGTAGTCTAGGGATGGTGACCTCGCAGAAGGCCGTGTTGCCCCTTTTTTTCTTTTTCGTTTTCACGTTATTTTAGCTAAATTTTCTTGGTTTAATGAGTTAAACGCGTAGATCTCGTCGAGATAATAAATTTGAAAAAAATCCGCCCCGTCGGACTCTCCAGACAATTCACTGCTTCGGGAGATGTGGGATATTGAAAACTTGGTTTATGGAAAAAGGCTAGAGATGAGGTAATATAATGAAATTTGTGAGGAAAGTGTAGGGTGCGATCATACCAGCACTAATGCACACTGATCCCATCAGAACTCCGCATTAGCGTGCTTGCGAGAGTAGTATTGGATAGGTGACCTCTCTGGGAAGGCCTCGTGTTGCGCCCCCTTTTTCTTTTTTTCGTTTTTTCACGTTATTTTAGCCTAAATTTTCTTGGTTTAATGAGTTAAACGCGTAGATCTCGCTCGAGATAATAAATTTGAAAAAAAAAATCCGCCCCGAATCGGACTCTCCGGTGAGCAAGTTACGACTGCTCGGAGGACGTGACGGGATATTGAAAACTTGGTTTATGTTGAAAAAAAGGCTACAGATGAGGTAATATAATGAAATTTGTGAGGAAAGTGTATGGGTGCGATCATACCAGCCCTAATGCAGGATCCCATCGAACTCGCAGATTAAAGCGTACTTAGGCGAGAAGTAGTACTGAGGATGGGTGACCTCCTAAGAAGGCCTCGTGTTGCACCCCCTTTTTTTCTTTTTTTCGTTTTTTCACGTAATTTTAGCCTAAATTTTCTTGGTTTAATGAGTTAAAGCGTCTCGTCGAGATAATAAATTTGAAAAAAATCCGCCCCTAACCTGGACTCTCGGAGCAAATTCCACTGCCAGATTCGAGACGTGACTTTGGATATTGAAAACTTGGTTTATGTTGAAAAAGGCTAGAGATGAGGTAATATAATGAAATTTGTGAGGAAAGTGTATGGTGCGATCATACCAGCACTAATGCACGGATCCCATCAACTCATGATTAAAGCGTCTTTTGGGGCGAGAGTTAGGATTGACCTCACAGGAAGCCTCGTGTTGCCACCCCTTTTTTTTTTTCGTTTTTTCACGTTATTTTAGCCTAAATTTTCTTTGTTTAATGAGTTAAACGCGTAGATCTCGTCGAGATAATAAATTTGAAAAAAATCCCCAATCGGACTCTCCGAGCAAGTTCTACGACGGTGTCGGACGTGATTGGATATTGAAAACTTGGTTTATGTTGAAAAAAGGCTAGAGATGAGGTAATATAATGAAATTTGTGAGAAAGTGTATGGTGCGATCATACCAGCACTAATGCACCTGATCCCATCGAACTCCTGCAGCAAGCGTGCTTGGGCGAGAGTAGTACTAGGATGGGTGACCTCCTGGGAAGGCCCCGTGTTGCACCCCTTTTTCTTTTTTTCGTTTTTTCAATTATTTTAGCCTAAATTTTCTTGGTTTAATGAGTTAAATGCGTAGATCTCATCGAGATAATAAATTTGAAAAAAAAATCCGCCCAATCGGACTCTCCGGGAGCAAGTTACGGCTGTTCGGAGACGTGACGGGATATTGAAAACTTGTTTTATGTTGAAAAAGGCTAGAGATGAGGTAATATAATGAAATTTGTGAGGAAAGTGTATGGGTGCGATCATACCAGCACTAATGCACCGGATCCCATCGAACTCCGCAGATTAAGCGTGCTTGGGCGCGAGTAGTACTAGGATGGGTGACCTCCTGGGAAGGCCTCGTGTTGCACCCCCTTTTTTTCTTTTTTCGTTTTTTCACGTTATTTTAGCCTAAATTTTCTTGGTTTAATGAGTTAAACGCGTAGATCTCGTCGAGATAATAAATTTGAAAAAAAAATCCGCCCAACCTGGACTCTCAGGAGCAAAGCTACGACCGTTCGAGACGTTTTATTGAAAACTTGGTTTATGTTGAAAAAGGCTAGAGATGAGGTAATATAATGAAATTTGTGAGGAAAGTGTATGGGTGCGATCATACCAACTAATGCACGGATCCCATCGAACTCCGATTAAGCGTGCTTGGGCGAGAGTAGTACTAGGATAACCTCGGAAAGGCCTCGTGTTGCACCCCTTTTTTTCTTTTTTTTTCGTTTTTTCACGTTATTTTAGCCTAAATTTTCTTGGTTTAATGAGTTAAACGCGTAGATCTCATCGAGATAATAAATTTGAAAAAAAAATCCGCCCCCAATCGGACTCTCAGGGAGCAAGTTACGACTGTCGGAGACGTGACGGGATATTGAAAACTTGGTTTATGTTGAAAAAAGGCTAGAGATGAGGTAATATAATGAAATTTGTGAGGAAAGTGTATTGGTGCGATCATACCAGCACTAATGCACCGGATCCCATCGAACTCCGTGAGTAGTACTAGGATGATGGTGACCTCACAGGAAGGCCTCCTGTCATGACTTCCTTTTTTTTTTTTCGTTTTTTCACGTTATTTTAGCCTAAATTTTCTTGGTTTAATGAGTTAACGCGAGATCTCATTAATAAATTTGAAAAAAAAGCCCCCAACCGGACTCGGAGCAAGTTACGATTTTGGCGGATATTGAAAACTTGGTTTATGTTGAAAAAAGGCTAGATGAGGTAATATAATGAAATTTGTGAGGAAAGTGTATGGAGTGCGATCATACCAAAGCACTAATGCACCGGATCCCATCGAACTCCCAATAAGCGTGCTTGGCGAGTAGTACTAGGATGGGTGACCTTCATGGGAAGGCCTCGTGTTGCACCCCTTTTTTCTTTTTTTCGTTTTTTCACGTTATTTTAGCCTAAATTTTCTTGGTTTAATGAGTTAAACGCGTAGATCTCGTCGAGATAATAAATTTGAAAAAAATCCGCCCCAATCGGACTCTCCGGGAGCAAATTACGACCGTTCGGAGACGTGACGGGATATTGAAAACTTGGTTTATGTTGAAAAAAGGCTAGAGATGAGGTAATATAATGAAATTTGTGAGGAAAGTGTATGGGTGCGATCATACCAGCACTAATGCACCGGATCCCATCGAACTCTGCAGCTTAAGCGTGCTTGGGCGTGAGTAGTACTAGGATGGGTGACCTCTTGGGAAGGCCTCGTGTTGCACCCCCTTTTTTTTTTTTTTCGTTTTTTCACGTTATTTTAGCCTAAATTTTCTTGGTTTAATGAGTTAAACGCGTTCTCGTCGAGATAATAAATTTGAAAAAAATCCGCCTAATCCTGACTCTCCGGAGCAAGTTACTGACGGGATATTGAAAACTTTTTTATGTTGAAAAAAGGCTAGAGATGAGGTAATATAATGAAATTTGTGAGGAAAGTGTAAATGCACCTGATCCCACGCGACTAGACCCTTTTTTTTTTTTTTTCGTTTTTTCACGTTATTTTAGCCTAAATTTTCTTGGTTTAATGAGTTAAACGCGAGATAATAAATTTGAAAAAAAAAATCCGCCCAATCGGACTCTCCGGAGTAAGTTACGACTGTCGGAGACGTGACGGGATATTGAAAACTTGGTTTATGTTGAAAAAAGGCTAGAGATGAGGTAATATAATGAAATTTGTGAGGAAAGTTTATGGGTGCGATCACCACTAATGCACCGATCCCATCGAACTCCGCAGCTTAAGCGTGCTTGGCGAGAGTAGTACTAGGATGGGTGACCTCTCCGGGAAGGCCTCCTTTTTTTTTTTTTTTTTTTTTTTAGCCTTTTTCACGTTATTTTAGCCTAAATTTTCTTGGTTTAATGAGTTAAACGCGTAGATCTCGTCGAGATAATAAATTTGAAAAAAAAATCCGCTTTTTCCGTTTTTTCACGTTATTTTAGCCTAAATTTGGTTTAATGAGTTAAACGAGATCTCGACGAGATAATAAATTTGAAAAAAAATCCTTTAATCCGGATATTGAAAACTTGGAGACGTTATTTAAAACTGTTGAAAAAAGGCTAGAGATGAGGTAATATAATGAAATTTGTGAGGAAAGTGTATGGTGCGATCATACCAAAGACTAATGCACCGGATCCCATCGTAACTCCGCAGCTTAAGCGTGCTTGGGCGAGAGTAGTACTAGGATGGGTGACCTCCCGGGAAGGCCTCGTGTTGCACCCCTTTTTTTCTTTTTTTTTCGTTTTTTCACGTTATTTTAGCCTAAATTTTCTTGGTTTAATGAGTTAAACGCGTAGATCTCGTCGAGATAATAAATTTGAAAAAAAAATCCGCCCCAATCGGACTCTCCTGGAGCAAGTTACGACCGTTCGGAGACGTGACGGGATATTGAAAACTTAGTTTATGTTGAAAAAGGCTAGAGATGAGGTAATATAATGAAATTTGTGAGGAAAGTGTATGGGTGCGATCATACCAGCACTAATGCACCGGATCCCATCAGAACTCCGCACTTAAGCGTGCTTGGGCGAGAGTAGTACTAGGATGGGTGACCTCCGGGAAGGCCTCGTGTTGACACCCCTTTTTTTTTTTTTTTTTTTCGTTTTTTTCACGTTATTTTAGCCTAAATTTTCTTGGTTTAATGAGTTAAACGCGTAGATCTCGTCGAGATAATAAATTTGAAAAAAAAATCCGCCCCAATCGGACTCTCCGGAGCAAGTTACGACTGCTCGAGACGTGACGGGATATTTAAAACTTAGTTTATGTTGAAAAAGGCTAGAGATGAGGTAATATAATGAAATTTGTGAGGAAAGTGTATGGGTGCGATCATACCAAAGACTAATGCACCGGATCCCATCGAACTCCGCAGCTTAAGCGTGCTTTGGCGAGAGTAGTACTAGGACGGGTGACCTCCTGGGAAGGCCTCGTGTTGCACCCCTTTTTTTCTTTTTTTCGTTTTTTCACGTTATTTTAGCCTAAATTTTCTTGGTTTAATGAGTTAAACGCGTAGATCTCGTCGAGATAATAAATTTGAAAAAAATCCGCCCCAATCTGACTCTCCGGAGCAAGTTACGACCGTTCGAGACGTGACGGATATTGAAAACTTGGTTTATGTTGAAAAAGGCTAGAGATGAGGTAATATAATGAAATTTGTGAGGAAAGTGTATGGGTGCGATCATACCAAAGACTAATGCACCGATCCCATCGAACTCCGCAGCTTAAGCGTGCTTGGGTTGAAAAAGGCTAGAGGTAATATAATGAAATTTGGAGGAAAGTGTGGGTGACCTCCGGGAAGGCCTCGTGTCTAGGACCCCTTTTTTTTTTTTTTTTTTTTCGT